>NW_026880224.1:0-29643 GCF_032173495.1 Musca vetustissima
TTTTTAAAGAAAAGTTTTAAGGGACCTATACAAGGCGTGGATTTTTTAAAGAAAAGTTTTAAGGGACCTATACAAGGCGTGGATTTTTTAAAGAATATTTCTTAAAAGATTTTTTAAGGCGGTTTTTTAAGGTTTTTTAAGAATATTGTAAGGATCCTTATAAGGCGTGGAATTTTTTTAAGAATATTGTAAGGATCCTTATAAGGCGTGGAATTTGTTAAAGAATAGTTTTAAGGCGTGGATTTTTTAAAGAAGGCGTGGATTTTTTAAAGAAGGCGTGGATTTTTTAAAGAATGCGTGGATTTTTTAAAGAATAGTTTTAAGGGTCCTTATAAGGCGTGGATTTTTGAAGACAAGGTTATTTTAAGGATCCACAAGAAGGCAATGATATTTTAAGGGTTCACAAGAAGGCAAGGATTTGTTTTCGAACTTCTTGGAGCAGCACAACATGTGCGGGTCTCCTACACCATGTTCGGATCTTTACTAATAAGCCTTTCAGACCTTCATAGAGACTTCAGGCCTATTTAGCTTCATAACCTATTCGGCTATTTAAAATATCTAACAACATGTCCTTGCGTTAATGTTGGTCCCTCAAAAATTGAAAAATTGCCTTTGAAAATCCTTACCTTAATGATGGTCCTTCAACAAGCTCCTTAAATTAGTTCGCGCCTTCTTGTGGATAATTTTAAGGATCCACAAGAAGGCAAGGCTATTTTAAGGATCCACAAGAAGGTAAGGAAATTTTAAGGATCCACAGGAAGGCAAGGATATTTTAAGGATCCACAAGAAGGCAAGGATATTTTAAGGTTCCAAAAGAAGGCAAGGATATTTAAAGGATCCACAAGAAGGCAAGGATATTTAAAGGATCCACAAGAAGGCAAGGATATTTTAAGGATCCACAAGAAGTCAAGGATATTTTAGGGATTCACAAGAAGGCAAGGATTTGTTAAGGAGTATTTTAAGGATCCACAAGAGGGCAAGGATATTTTAAGGATCCACAAGAAGGCAAGGATATTTTAAGGATCCAAAAGAAGGCAAGGATATTTTAAGGATCCACAAGAAGGCAAGGATATTTAAAGGATCCACAAGAAGGCAAGGATATTTTAAGGATCCACAAGAAGTCAAGGATATTTTAGGGATTCACAAGAAGGCAAGGATTTGTTAAGGAGTATTTTAAGGATCCACAAGAGGGCAAGGATATTTTAAGGATCCACAAGAGGGCAAGGATATTTTAAGGATTCACAAGAAGGCAAGGATTTATTAAGTAATATATTTATAGAGACATCCAATAAAGTGTTAAGTTTTCAAGGAGTATTCTTAGGGACCTCCAAGAAAGTGTTAATTTTTTAAGAAATATTTTAGGGAACTTCAAAAAAGTGTTCAATTTTTAAAGAATATCTTAAGGACCTACAAAAAGGCTTTCATGTCTTTAAGAACCTTTTTAAGGAAGGAAAACATGTTCATATTTGTTTTCGAACTTCTTGGAGCATCACAACATGTCCGGGTCTCCAAAACCATGTTCGGATCTTTACTAATAAGCCTTTCAGACCATCATAGAGCCTTCAGGCCTATTTAGCTTCATAGCCTATTCTAGCTACATAAAATATATTTTATAATATCCTTGCCTTCATGTTGGTCCCTCAAAAATCTCTTTAAAAATCATTGCCTTCATTTGGTCCTTCAGATATCTGCATTGAACATTATTGCTGTCATGTTAGTCTTTCGAGAATTTGCTTTGAAAATCCTTGACTTAATGATGATCCTTCCACGAGCTCCTTAAGAAAAGCAATCCTTCTCGTGGCTCCCTCAAAAAATCTCCTTCTTGTGGTTCTTCATAAAATATTCTTTAGAAAGTTCACACGCCCTCTTGTGGCCCTTCAAAAATTTCCTTTGAAAATCCCTGCCTTCATAATGGTCCTTTAAAAACCTCTTTAAAAAATCTGCACCTTCTTGTGGTTCCCTCAAAAACAAAACCTTCTTGTGGTTGTTTCACAAAAAAAATTCTTTCTTAAAGGGTCCATATGAAGTTACCGAGATCATGTTGTTTTTTTTTTCGTTGATGACACCCGAACTCTGATCTGCTTTTGTGGTTATCTTTATAGATGAGTTCCGGAGGTAAAATTTATAGATGATCTCTTCATAGATGAGTGGGAGGTCATATATATATGGATGAGCTGGAGGACATATTTGCAGATGAGTTCGGGAGATTAGCTGGATTGCATTATTGATGACATAGAGCCGCCATCTTTATGCATTAGCGCTGTAGGTCATCTTTATAGATGAATTTTTATAGATGAATTTTTATAGATGAATCCTGGAGCGCATTTGCCTGGAGGGCATCTTTATAGATGACTCCTGGAGTGCATTTTTATAGATGAGCTCTAAAGGACATCTTTATAGGTGAACCCTGGAGGTCATCTTTATAGATGAATCCTGGAGGGTATTTTGATAGATGAGCACTGGAGGACACCTTATAGTTGAACCCTGGAGGCCATTTTTATAGATGAATCCTGGAGGGCATTTTTATACATGAGTTCTGGAGGACATCTTTATTGTTCAACCCTGAAAGGTATCTTTATAGAGGAGCTGGAGGTTATATTTATGGAAGAGCTAGAGGTCATCTTCATAAAGGAGCTGGAGCTCATCTGGATTGCACTACCGTGCCTTTCGATGACATAGAGCCGCAATATTTATAGATGAGCTCTGTAGGTCATCTTAAAAGTAGAACCATGGAGTTCATTTTCATAGATAAATCCTGGAGGAAATTTTCATAAATGAGCTTGGAGGACAAAAGTACAGATAAACCCTGGAGACCATCTTTTTAGGTGAACCCTGAAGGTCATCATTATAGAGGAGCTTGAAGCCATCTGGGTGTCATCGATGACATAGAGCCACCATATTTATAGATGAGCTCTGGAAGTCATCTTTATACACGAGCTCTGGAGGTCAGCTTTATAGATGAACTTTGGAGGACATCAGTATGTAGGAACTATATTTATTTTTTCAAGCTGGTATTTTTAGTCCTTGGAAAAATATTCTTAGAAAAAAAACAGGTTTTTATACCCTTCACCACACTGTGGTACAGGGTATTATGTCTTTGTGCATATGTTTGTAACAGGCAAAAGGAAACGAGATAGACACATGGTTCCTTTTGAAAATATGCATAGAATCACTTTCTGAGTCGATTTACGCATGTCCGTCTGTCCGTCCGTCCATGTATTGTTGTTAACAAAATACAGGTCGCATTTATGATCCGATTTGGATGAAATTAGGCATAGGTCACTTATTTGGCCCAAGGACGAACCCTATTGAAATTGGGAAAAATCGGTTCAGATTTAGATATAGCTCCCATATATATATTTTCGTCCGATTTTATGTGAATGGTGCACCAAAGTCCCTATATATCTCTCGATTTGCACGAAATTTGGCACAGCGTAAGGAATTAGGTCTAGAATGATGTGTATTAAGTTACCTGAAAATCGGTTCAGATTTACATATAGGTCCCATATATATTTTCGTCTGATTTAATGTAAATGGTCCACCAAAGTCCCTATATATCATTCGATGTGCACGAAATTTGGCACAGCGTAATGAATTAAGCCTAGAATGGTGTGTATTGAGTTTCCTGAAAATCGGTTCAGATTTAGATATAGCTTCTATATCTGACCAAATGAAAAATTTAGTATCGTTTGCAGAATGACATGTTTATGGATCCAATTTCATTTTGCTTTATCTTTTAAAAATGCGACTTCTGTTAGGATTCATCTGTTGAATATACCCAAAGTGGTGAAGAGTATCATATAGTTGGCCCCGTCCGACTTTACTACATTCCTTACTGGTTATAAATGGGCTCTGGGTGACATATTTATGAATAAACCCTGGAGGCCATTTTCATAGGTGAACCCTGGAGGTCATTCTTATAGGGGAGCTGGAAGACATCTGGATGTCATCGATGACATATAGCCCCCATCTTTATAGATGAGTCATCTTTATAACCGAGCTCTGGATGTCGCCTTTATAGATGAACTCAATCAGGTTTTTTTAGTCCTTGGAAAAAATGCTCTTAGAAAAAAATTCAGGCTTTGAAGTCCATGGATTTTTTTTTAAAGAATTAATATATAATTTCAAAAATCTACATTTTTTCCAATGCATTTCTTTTCTGGGTTTCAATGTGATTCCCGCCCAGTGGGACCCTATTTTTTATTTTTTTTTTCCTATTCCTTTGGCGGAACAGATGTTCCTCCTTTTTATACTAATATCCTAATATAACTATTCATCCTTTTCGAATAAAAACAAATATTAAATAAAAATGTAACAATTAAATATCGCACGCTTCTGCCCCCTCATTGTCTATGTCTTATAGAATTCGAATTAAATTTCCGAACAAAAAAAAACTGGAGAATTGTCAAAAAAATGTACCATGACAAAGTATTTGTTTGCAACAAATTAAAGCATGAACTATGATGCTTGGCTGTGTGAAAGGATAATGGACAACTAACACATACAAACAATTCATACAACAGACACACAAACAATGCTTACAACACGCACACACAAACAATTATTACAACAAACACACACACAAACATACAATTGAGACCCACTAAACATTCCTTTGTGATTGCAAAACAGAATGGTTGTCCCAACTGGGCATCTGCTGACCAAAAATCGGCAACGCCTCCCAAAAGTTGATGAACAGAAAATTAAAGCATTTTTCTCCGTCGGACAAATAATTATTTACACTTTCCCTTCCGTATTTCGTTTTTTTTTTTTTTTTTTTTTTTGTGCGAAAAAGTAGGTGTTGAGAGTGGTGGTAGTCCACATTTCGCCACCAATTAGTCTAAGGACAGCTGAATGTGTTGTGGCCCATAATCCGATATTTGCAACAATTAGTGGCTATTAAATGAAAAAATGCATCATTGATTTGCTATTGTTGTTGGTTACGATGAGGTTCCACGGCACAGGGTGTTAACAGCAAGGACATAACGCCCACTTCCATGTGGTAGGCAGGATATGAATTCAAAATTAGTGACAACAAACCCTGAATTTCCAAATGTGGGTGCTTAAGATCCCACTACCATTTAGAGGGAGTGGGAGGCAACCCTTTTCTAAATCCCTTACCGATGTTTGTTGTCATTAACACACATTTAAGCCAATATGTGAATGGGTACACACACACAAAACACAGATTTACTCTGGCTTACATTCAGGTAAATTGGCAAAGTGGCTTAACTAACATTTTTTTTTTTTTTTTTTTTTTGTTTTTGATAAAATTTTACTGGAAGTTCCTAAAGATGAATGAATTAATATGTCTTTCCCCATTGAGGCCTTTCAACAAAATTTACATATTTCCCACTTTATCTGCCACCCCGAAACCAGAGACTTAGTCATGACCATTGCTGCAACAGAGCATCAATAGTTATACCCTTCACCACACTGTGGTACAGGGTATTATGTCTTTGTGCATATGTTTGTAACAGACAAAAGGAAACGAGATAGACACATGGTTCCTTTTGAGAAGATGCGTAGAATCACTTTCTAAGTCGATTTACGCATGTCCGTCCGTCCGTCCGTCTGTCCATGTTAAATTGTAAACAAAGTACAGGTCGCATTTATGATCCGAATTGGATGAAATTTGGCATAGGTCACTTATTTGGTGCAAGGACAAACCCTATTGAAATTGAGAAAAATCGGTTCAGATTTAGATATAGCTCCCATATGTATTTTCGTCCGATTTAATGTAAATGGTGTACCAAAGTCCCTATATATCTTTCGATTTGCACGAAATTTGGCACAGCGTACTGAATTAGGTCTAGAATGATGTGTGTTCAGTTTCCTGAAAATCGGTTCAGATTTAGATATAGCTCCCATATATATTTTCGTCCGATTTAATGTAAATGGGGTACCAAAGTCCCCATGTATATTTCTATTTGTACGAAATTTGGCACAGCGTAATGTATTAGGTCTAGAATAATGTGTGTTGAGTTTCCTGAATATCGGTCCAGATTTAGATATAGCTCCCATATATATTTTCGTCCGATTTAATGTAAATGGGGTACCAAAGTCCCTATGTATCTTTCGATTTGCACGAAATTTGGTAAAGCGTAATGAACTAGGTCTAGACTGATGTGTGTCAAGTTTCCTGAAAATCGGTTCAGATTTAGATATAGCTTCTATATATCTTTTCTTCCGATTTTATGTAAATTGTGCACTAAAGACCCAAAGTTGCAGAATGGCATGTTTATGAATCCATTTTCGTGTTTATGGTCCTTCAACGTCTGTTAGGATTCATCAGTTGAATATACCCAAAGTGGTGAAGGGTATCATATAGTCGGCCCCGTCCGACTTTTCTACTTTATTTACTGGTTTTATTTGTCTTTGAAATTCCTTGGAAACAAAATTGTCAAGAGGGAGAGGCCGATGAATTAGTTGAAAACCTCCAAGAGGCCATACTGCAAGGTACCTGCATCTCTATGGAGTTCAGAAATAATGTGGTCAAATCTGAAAAAAGGCTAAATGATGCTGATGGCATGGCCTGGCCTGGGTTGACTGGCTGCTGCCGACTACTTGCCATTGGCAGCAATGTCTCTTATCTCGGAAATACCAATGAAAAAGAAGAGATTGGCTTTTTGGCGGAGCCACTTGAGAATCAATTTATATATGAATGAAGAAAAAACAAACATCTCCAGCAACAACAACAACCACATCATGCAGCGGGATAAGGCCTCAAATTAAAAAGAGTCGAGCATACGTGGAAATTTGCTTTCAAACGAAAGCAAGCAGGCCGGTCAGCAAGAAGAAGTCGAAGAAAATAAAATCGAAAAAAGAAGAAAAGCCCCAATTCTACGAGGCGGCATTGATTGGAACCAAAACACCACCACGAACAACACCAACACCATAACCCAAACGTCATCATCCTCAACAACAACAAACAGCAGCAGCAGCGGCAGCTTCGTCATCAAATGCCGGTCAATATTAAAGTGAAATTTTGTTGTTTTTTTTTTTTTCTCAGAGATACAAATATCTAACAAATACGTAAATATTTACATACATGTGTATGTACGTATGTTGGTTGCATGGTATGTTCGTGTACGTATGTAAAGGTCTTATATGTAGGCCCACACACCCATATATACAGGTCCGAAATGTTTGTATGTAAATCTATTTACATTTTTATGGTAACTGATGAAAGGTTATGTTATCAAAAAAACAACAAAAAATGTAAAAGTTGCAGTCACTTAAGAAAACAACAACAACAAAAATCGAATGAGAAAAAAATTAACAACAAAATCTATAAAAAAAGTTAACAACAATTAAGATAAACAAAATTAAATGACAAGTAGAAAATAATAAAGAAGAAGAAAATTCGAAGCGAAATGAACAACAACATGAGCCACACGAAAAACTTTCATAGATGAGTCAGATAGGTTATAGATGATTCGAAAATCGGCAGTATAATAGAGATAGAGAGATAGAAGTTAGCTGCTGGAGGTCATCTTTATAGATAGGCGCTGGAGCTAATTTTTATAGATTATCTGGAGATGGCTTTTGAGAGCTGCTGCAAGCCATCTTTAAAGAAGAGGTAGCAGTCTTCACTATAGATGAGTTTGGAGGTAATTTTTATAGTGTAAATCGTGAGGTCATCTTTATAGATAAGCTGGAGCTCATCTTCATAGATTAGCTCAGGAGGTCGATTTTATAAATGAGCTTCTGGAGGTCACCTTTAAATATGTTGGCAGCCCACCTTTAAAGGTGACCTCCAGTAGCTCACGTTTATAGATAAGCTTAGGAGCCATTTTTATGGATGGACTGGAGGTAATATTTATAGATGAGCTGGATGTCATCTTTATAGATGAGCTGGAGGTCATCTTTATAGATGAGCTGGAGGTCATCTTTATAGATGAGCTGGAGGTCATCTTAATAGATGAGCTGGAGGTCATCTTTATAGATGAGCTGGAGGTCATCTTAATAGATGAGCTGGAGGTCATCTTTATAGATGAGCTGGAGGTCATCTTTATAGATGAGCTGGAGGTCATCTTTATAGATGAGCTGGAGGTCATCTTTATAGATGAGCTGGAGGTCATCTTTATAGATGAGCTGGAGGTCATCTTTATATATGAGCTGGAGGTCATCTTTATAGATGAGCTGGAGGTCATCTTTATAGATGAGCTGGAGGTCATCTTTATAGATGAGCTGGAGGTCATCTTTATAGATGAGCTGGAGGTCATCTTTATAGATGAGCTGGAGGTCATCTTTATAGATGAGCTGGAGGTCATCTTTATAGATGAGCTGGAGGTCATCTTTATAGATGAGCTGGAGGTCATCTTTATAGATGAGCTGGAGGTCATCTTTATAGATGAGCTGGAGGTCATCTTTATAGATGAGCTGGAGGTCATCTTTATAGATGAGCTGGAGGTCATCTTTATAGATGAGCTGGAGGTCATCTTTATAGATGAGCTGGAGGTCATCTTTATAGATGAGCTTTATAGATGGAGGTCATCTTTATAGATGAGCTGGAGGTCATCTTTATAGATGAGCTGGAGGTCATCTTTATAGATGAGCTGGAGGTCATCTTTATAGATGAGCTGGAGGTCATCTTTATAGATGAGCTGGAGGTCATCTTTATAGATGAGCTGGAGGTCATCTTTATAGATGAGCTGGAGGTCATCTTTATAGATGAGCTGGAGGTCATCTTTATAGATGAGCTGGAGGTCATCTTTATAGATGAGCTGGAGGTCATCTTTATAGATGAGCTGGAGGTCATCTTTATAGATGAGCTGGAGGTCATCTTTATAGATGAGCTGGAGGTCATCTTTATAGATGAGCTGGAGGTCATCTTTATAGATGAGCTGGAGGTCATCTTTATAGATGAGCTGGAGGTCATCTTTATAGATGAGCTGGAGGTCATCTTTATAGATGAGCTGGAGGTCATCTTTATAGATGAGCTGGAGGTCATCTTTATAGATGAGCTGGAGGTCATCTTTATAGATGAGCTGGAGGTCATCTTTATAGATGAGCTGGAGGTCATCTTTATAGATGAGCTGGAGGTCATCTTTATAGATGAGCTGGAGGTCATCTTTATAGATGAGCTGGAGGTCATCTTTATAGATGAGCTGGAGGTCATCTTTATAGATGAGCTGGAGGTCATCTTTATAGATGAGCTGGAGGTCATCTTTATAGATGAGCTGGAGGTCATCTTTATAGATGAGCTGGAGGTCATCTTTATAGATGAGCTGGAGGTCATCTTTATAGATGAGCTGGAGGTCATCTTTATAGATGAGCTGGAGGTCATCTTTATAGATGAGCTGGAGGTCATCTTTATAGATGAGCTGGAGGTCATCTTTATAGATGAGCTGGAGGTCATCTTTATAGATGAGCTGGAGGTCATCTTTATAGATGAGCTGGAGGTCATCTTTATAGATGAGCTGGAGGTCATCTTTATAGATGAGCTGGAGGTCATCTTTATAGATGAGCTGGAGGTCATCTTTATAGATGAGCTGGAGGTCATCTTTATAGATGAGCTGGAGGTCATCTTTATAGATGAGCTGGAGGTCATCTTTATAGATGAGCTGGAGGTCATCTTTATAGATGAGCTGGAGGTCATCTTTATAGATGAGCTGGAGGTCATCTTTATAGATGAGCTGGAGGTCATCTTTATAGATGAGCTGGAGGTCATCTTTATAGATGAGCTGGAGGTCATCTTTATAGATGAGCTGGAGGTCATCTTTATAGATGAGCTGGAGGTCATCTTTATAGATGAGCTGGAGGTCATCTTTATAGATGAGCTGGAGGTCATCTTTATAGATGAGCTGGAGGTCATCTTTATAGATGAGCTGGAGGTCATCTTTATAGATGAGCTGGAGGTCATCTTTATAGATGAGCTGGAGGTCATCTTTATAGATGAGCTGGAGGTCATCTTTATAGATGAGCTGGAGGTCATCTTTATAGATGAGCTGGAGGTCATCTTTATAGATGAGCTGGAGGTCATCTTTATAGATGAGCTGGAGGTCATCTTTATAGATGAGCTGGAGGTCATCTTTATAGATGAGCTGGAGGTCATCTTTATAGATGAGCTGGAGGTCATCTTTATAGATGAGCTGGAGGTCATCTTTATAGATGAGCTGAAGGTCATCTTTATAGATGAGCTGAAGGTCATCTTTATAGATGAGCTGGAGGTCATCTTTATAGATGAGTTGGAGGTCATCTTTATAGATGAGCTGGAGGTCATCTTTATAGATGAGCTGGAGGTCATCTTAATAGATGAGCTGGAGGTCATCTTTATAGATGAGCTGGAGGTCATCTTTATAGATGAGCTGGAGGTCATCTTTATAGATGAGCTGGAGGTCATCTTTATAGATGAGTTGGAGGTCATCTTTATAGATGAGCTGGAGGTCATCTTTATAGATGAGCTGGAGGTCATCTTTACAGATGGGCTGGATTACCACCCGCTTAGATTTTTTAAAGAAAAAGTCTTCAAAAATTATCAGGTGGCGTGAATTTCTCTGGGGACATTTTTTCAGGGCACTATCCCATGACCTTTCCTTGAAGATTATCCCAAGGCGGGTATTCTTTAAAAACGAATTTTTCAACGATAATGGCCAGACGTGGATTTTTTTATATAACATTTTTTTCGAGGACTATCCCTAGCTCGAAGCCATCTTTATAGATAGCTCTAAAGGTTATCTTTTAGAAGAGTTCTGCAGGTTATCTTTATCGATGAGCTCTGGATGATGGTATTTATTGATGTGCTGGATTACCCCCAGGTTAGATTTCTTCACGGATTTTTCAAGGATTATATTGTGGCGTGAATTTTTCTGCGAAATTTTTTTAAGGACTATCCCAAGGCATTCATTGTTTTTAAAGAAGTCTCCATGGAAATTATCACAAGGCGTGGATTTTTTAAGGAACATTTTTTCAAGGACTATCCCCAGGCGTGGATTTTTTAAAGAACATCTTGTCAAGGACTATCCCCAGGCGTGGATTTTTTAAAGAACATCTTGTCAAGGACTATCCCCAAGCGTGGATTTAAAAAAAAAACATCTTTTTAAGAATTATCCCCAGGCTTGGATTTTTAAAGAAAATGTTTTTCAAGGACTATCCCCATGCGTGGATGTTTAAAGAACATTTTTTCAGGGACTATCCCCAGGCGTGGATTTTTTAAAGAACATATTTTTAAGGACTATCACAAGGCGTAGATTTAAAAAAAACATAATTTTGTAGGACTATCCACAGGCATGGATTTTTTAAAGAACATCTTTTTAAGGACTATCCTCAGGCTTGAGATCTTCAGCTGGTCTATTTCGTATAGACTCTCTGATCTCTTCAGTTTTTTTTTATTGCAAATAGACACCCTGAGCTCATCAGCTCGTGTATTGCAAATAGACTCCTGAGCTCGTCTATTGCAAATAGACTCCCTGAGCTCGTCAGCTCGGCTATTGAAAATAGACTCCCTGAGCTCGTCAGCTCATCTATTTGCAAATAGACTCCCTGAGCTCGTCAGCTCGTCTATTGCAAATAGACTCCCTGAGCTGGTCAGCTGAGCCTTTCAGATCAGCTTGTCTATTTAATAATTTCCCTGGCCCTCATTATTATAGATTCCATGCCTCTTGAGCCCATGGCCCCATTTGGATAATCTCTAGAAATGTCCTTTTCCTTTAGCTCATCATCTATAGTCCGTGGACCTGATCGGAATTTATTTAATTTTTTTTTATTTTCCCCACTAATTTTCCTCTTCCACCATAAGAAAAAGAAATCTGCTTCTTCTTCGTCGTCCTCCAACAAAGTATGCCATGAAAAGAATATTCTATCAAACATTTCAACGCCTCGTATCGATAATGGATATTTGATCTTAGAAAATTGATTAGAAAAAAAATTGAAAAAAAAATCGTTTTTTACCCATATTGCTTCCATGTGGCATTTGGCTAGCGGCATCAATTCATATTTTTTTTTTCTAATGTCATTTGCCAGGACCTGTAATTAAGTATTCACATAGATGTGGCGATGTTAGCCAGGATGCTGGAAAAAAGAAAACTGTTTATGAAACTATTAAATAATAAACAACAACAAAAAACGCTGCAATATGACGGATGCCATGGAATTCCAATTTCGGAAAAGAGTAGTAGAAAGAAAATACCACCAACAACAAAACAACATCAGCAGTGGGCAACAAATAAATTTAAAATCACCATCATGGCAAGCACTGGGGGTCCCTCTAGCCTCTGGCACGTACACCGAACGGTAATGAAGACGAAAGGGGCAAAGAATTTATTAAATGCTTGCATTCATTCACAGTCGTTATCAGAAAATCAGATCTACAAAAATGATGATAAGCATCAGCTGCTGGCTGGCAGCCAGGCTGCTGTTCGGTGAGGTTCGATACGGTTGTTGCTGCTGCTGCCACTGATATGGCTTAGCCAGTAAAACAAAAAATCCCAAGCCAACTAAGCGAGCGGACTATCTTTTGGACGATCGATCGAACAGTTGATCAAGCTGGGGTGGCAATGATGACGATGGCGTTGCCATCGATTTGTTTTTTATTTTCCGTTCGATTTGCCTTGAAACGCATTGGATTTTTTTTTTTTTTTTTTTTTTTGAGAATCAATTATCTATGTTACTGTGTGAGTGAGTAAGCGAGGTGAGTACAGTGATCTTGCCACATAGCCCAAGTCCCAGAAAAAGGAATAGCGCGTAAAATTAATTTTGCTGTGTTGTTATTATTAATTAAAAATAAAAAATATATCGAAAAAGGCGAACACACACACACATTCTCATTGGTCACCCAAGACTAAAGGAAACAGGTTTCTTCCCCCGGCACCAACAACAAACTCCAACAACCACATACCATCATTTTGCTATCTGTAGTTTATTTTTTCTAAATTGCTTGAATTTTTTTGAAAACTCAATTTATAGCGGTAGGTCCTGTGTGCCATCCACCGAAACTTTGCAGCCTGGAATGAGGGTTGAGAACCAATATCAGATATAGATTATTTAGTTATTCCGTCATGTTTTTTTTAGGTTTCCTGGCCATGATGACTACATTTAGTCCCTTTAAGTGCTTCATTAGGGCTACTTAACGATGTCGATTTGCCGCTAAATTAGTTAGTAACAGCGGCACATGTCCGTAACGTAAGTTAAGGGGGTAGAGAGGAAGGAAGATGGTTATTACTGCCTATAAACAAAAATTATGTGTTTCCTTGGCATGCCAAATTTTGGGTACATTCGGTGAGAATATAAGGGTAAAGGAAGGGAAGAGGAAGCTGATGCCAGAGGTAACACAGACTAAGGGGGAGGAGACCCCATTCCCATCTATATAGATATCACAAGTCCGGAAGGCTAGGAAGTCTATTTTGGCCAGCCAAAGGTCTAAAGCGCCATAGAGCCACTATGTATTGACAGAAGAAAAGAGATCTCAAAAGACTCTTTTTTTTCGGTGAGAATATAAGGGTAAAGGAAGGGAAGAGGAAGCTGATGCCAGCGGTAACATAGACTAAAGGGAATGAGACCCCAATTCCCATCTATATAGATATCAGAAGTCCGGAAGGCCAGGAAGTCTATTTTGGCCAGCCAAAGGTCTAAAGCGCCATAGAGCCACTATGTATTGACCGAAGACAAGAGATCTAACAAGACTCTTTTTTGAAATGAAATTATTATAAAATAACGGCGCCCAACGTCACGAAGATTTTTTTTCAACCAAGCCTCTTGCTCCTTGAAGTCTATTTAAATATATGAGCTGAAACCGGTCATTTAAATAGACGAATTGAAGGGCTCTTGGTGATCTAAAGGCTTATAGGAAAGAACCTTGAAAAACTATTCTTTTAAAAATTCAAGGCTTACAGGAAGGAGCCTTGAAAAATTCTTCAAACAACCACGCCTTAAGTGAACCTTGAAAAATTCTTCAAACAACCACGCCTTAAGGGAACCTTGGAAGAATATTCATTAAAAAATCCACGCCTTATAAGAAGGAGCCTTGAAAAAGGGTCTTCAAAAACCGACGCCTTATAGGAAGGAGCCTGGAAAAGGGTCTTCAAAAACCCACGCCTTATAGGAAGGAGCCTTGAAAAAGGGTCTTCAAAAACCCACGCCGTATAGAAGCCTTGAAAAATATTCTTCAAAAATCCACACCTTGTGTGGAGCCTTCAAAAAATATTCTTCAAAAATCCAGGCCTTGTGTGGAGCCTTCAAAAAATATTCTTCAAAAATCCACGCCGTATAGAAGCCTTGGAAAAATATTCTTCAAAAATCCACGCCTTGTGTGGAGCCTTCAAAAATATTCTTCAAAAATCCACACCTTGTGTGGAGCCTTCAAAAAATATTCTTAAAAAAATCCACGCCTTGTGTGGAGCCTTCAAACAATATCCTTTAAAAAATCCACGCCTTGAAAAAAGGTCTTCAAAAAACCACAACGTATAGAAGCCTTGATAAAATATTAAAAAAAATGAGTCTATATAAATTTATCTTCAAGTTATATGTAAAAATCCATGGACCTTCAGCTTTTTATAAAGACCTCCAGAGTTCACCTATGGTAATGAGCTCTGGAGGTCTATCATAACTTATTTTCTCTCGTGTATAGAGATTCCCTCCAGCTTCCCTACAGATACTGTCTCCTACTCGACTATAGAGACTCTTTTCTGATCGATTATAGAAAATCCAACCTGTTTGTCTATAGAGACTCCCTGCTTCAGCTCGTCTATAGAGACTCCCTGCTTCAGCTCGTCTATAGAGACTCCCTTCTTCAGCTCGTCTATAGAGACTCCCTTCTTCAGCTCGTCTATAGAGACTCCCTTCTTCAGCTCGTCTATAGAGACTGCCTTTAACTCGTCTATAGAGACTGCCTTCAGCTCGTCTATAGAGACTCCATTCTTCAGCTCGTCTATAGAGACTCCATTCTTCAGCTCGTCTATAGAGACTCCATTCTTCAGCTCGTCTATAGAGACTCCCTTCTTCAGCTCGTCTATAGAGACTCCCTTCTTCAGCTCGCCTAAAAAGAGACTCCCTTCTTCAGCTCGACTATAGAGACTCCCTTCTTCAGCTCGTCTATTGAGACTCCCTTCTTCAACTCGTCTATAGAGACTCCTTTCTTCAGCTCGTCTTTAGAGACTCCCCTCTTCAGCTCGTCTATAGAGACTCCCAGATGGGAAACTTTCAGAGATGGGAAACTTTCTATTCGTAAAAAAATAATTCGTTGATTTCGACTATCAGATGGTCACATGAAATTCCATTGTTTTTCAGATGCACCTTATCTGGACCGACCGAAGTAGAGAAAAAGCACTCGAACTTGCTTCTTGTTGTTGCCGTTGTTGTTTATAATATTCAAGAGTTCAAAATTTGTGTATGTCTGTCCGTTCATCTAGTGGAACTATTAATGGGAGGCTCTTTCCCACGTTTATGTGGCCCATGTAGTTGTTGTTGTTGTTGTGTGGCTCCCATATTTGTTGTTTTAGTTGTTGATAAAAAACACACACATTTACAACACTTCAAATGATTTATGTCCAGCAAACGATGACAACAACGACATATCATTGTCGTTTATGAATACAACAACTCGGAGGACGGACGAACGGACGCTCGGCGGTGGACGCTCACCCAGCTCTCCGCTTCGCCAAGTGGTAATAGTTTTATTTTTTATTTCGGTAATTTCTCTTTAAATGCCATCCAAAAACAACAACAACGAATTGTTGAAATTAGAACGATAATTTGTGTTTGATGGCATCGATTGTGTGTGTGTGTCAATGTGTCAGTGTGTACGTATGTGTGTGTGTTGGTGTGTTTATGAAATGAATTAAGGTCAAAAATATATAACAACACCAATAACAACAACAACAATAGCAACGGCCAAAAAATTATGATTTACGGCCCAAAAACGACGTCAACAACGTTTACGCAAAATCATTGATAAAACTGCACTCGAACCATGACGATGCCGAACGAAGACGTTGTGTCGAGTAAAGTGCTGGTCAAAGTGTCTGCCCGACCCGGCCATTGACGTAACCAGAGGCCACACACATTGACTCATTCATTCATTCATTACGATTTCTATTTCTATTGTTTACATTCATGTTTACATCGGATTATTTATGGCCATTGTGGTCAAAGGAGACTTGGTCGAATAAACCACAGAGATTATCCTTCGAAGACAAAGAAGAAGAATAAAAATAGAGCAAAATATGTTTTATTCGATTTTTTGAGTAATTATTTACAGGAGAATAGAATAATGGAAGCAGAATAATCAATAATTCATAACTATGACATATTGGAGTATTTAAAAAGACATCGAACGATATTGAGGGAGAAGAGGTCACCTTATATTCACACACAAATCAAAGAAACCCCCCCCTTCTCTTTGCCCCCTCAACACCACCATATCACATTGATTTATGATATTTTTGTTGGTGATTTTCTTTTGTCGTCATCGTTGTCAGCTTCAAACGACCTCCGAAAAACAACACTAATAAATTTTAATTTTATTTTTGGCTGGACTGCATTCATAATGCCCGGACAAGTGCGGATCTTTGAAAGACAATTTCGTCAATAGAATTTTTGTTGTTGTTTAATTTTATTTTACGAAGGTTTTTTTATCTAATCAAAGTTGTATATTTTACTTAACAAAGTTTTGAGGACACACATCTTGATTCCAGACCTGTCCCCAATCGCTGTTGCCTACTTAACTGTTGGAGAACTGACGAGGTTTGGATATTCCCCAGAACAAAAAAAAAGATATATTGCCATGATAAATTATTTAGATTATTTTTGCAAAATTCCAGAACTTAAATGATATCTTAAAATATTACGTAGAGATAGGAAAAGTTATAGCAACGATGATATATATGAGAGCTCTATCTAAATCTGAAGCGATTTCAACGAAATTTAACACACATCATTCTAGACTTAATTCAGTACGCTTCGCCAAATTTCGTGCAAATCGAAGGATATATAAGGACTTTGGTGCATCATTTACCTAAAATCGGATGAAAATATATATGGGAGCTATACCTAAATCTGAACCGATTTTTACAAAATTTAACACACACCTTTCTAGACTTAATTCAGAACGCTATGCCAAATTTCGTGCAAATCGAAGAAGATATAGGGACTTTGGTGCATCATTTACCAAAAATCGGACGAAAAAAAATATATGGGAGCTATATCTAAATCTTAACCAATTTTCACGAAACTTAGCACACATCATTCTAGACTTAATTCAGTACGCTATGCCAAATTTCATGCAAATCGAAGTATATAGAGGGACTTTGGTGCATTATTTATCTAACATCGGACGAAAATATATATGGGAGCTATATCTAAAACTGAACCGATTTTCACTAAATTTAGCACACATCATTCTAGGCTCAATTCAGTACGCTGTGCCAAATTTCGTGCAAATCGAAGAAGATATAGGGACTTTGATGCAGCATTTACCTAAAATCGGACGAAAATATATATGGGAGCTATATCTAAATATGAACCGATTTTTACGAAATTTAACACACCTCGTTCTAGAACTAATTCAGTACGCTACGCCAAATTTCGTACAAATCGAAGGATATATAGGGACTTTGGTGCACCATTTACATAAAATCGAACGAAAATATATATGGGAGCTATATCTAAATCTGAACCGATTTTTACAAAATTTAACACACATCGTCCTAGACTTAATTCAGTACGCTATGCCGAATTTCGTGCAAATCGAAACATGTATAGGGACTTTGGTGCACCATTTGCCTAAAATCGGAAGAAAATATATATGGGAGCTATATCTAAATCTGAACCGATTTTTATGAAATTTAACACACATCGTTCTAGACTTAATTGAGAACGCTGTGCCAAATTTCGTAGAAATCGAAAGATATATAGGGACTTTGGTGCACCATTTGCCTAAAATCGGAAGAAAATATATATGGGAGCTATATCTAAATCTGAACCGATTTTTACGAAATTTAACACACATCGTTCTAGACTTAATTCAGTACGCTATGCCAAATTTCGTGCAAATCGAATGATATATAGGGACTTTGGTGCACCATTTACCTAAAATCAGACGAAAATATATATGGGAGCTATATCTAAATCTGAACCGATTTTTACGAAATTTAACACACACCTTTCTAGACTTAATTGAGAACGCTATGCCAAATTTCGTGCAAATCGAATGATATATAGGGACTTTGGTGCATAATTTACCTAAAATCGGACGAAAATATATATGGGAGCTATATCTAAATCTGAACCGATTTTTACAACATTTAACATACATCGTTCTAGACTTAATTGAGAACGCTGTGCCAAATTTCGTGCATATCGAATGAGATATAGGGACTTTGGTGCATCATTTACCTAAAATCGGACGAAAATATATATGGGATCTGTATCTAAATCTGAACCGATTTTTACGAAATTTAACACACATCCTTCTACACTTACTTGAGAACGCTGTGCCAAATTTCCTGCATATCGAATGAGATATAGGGACTTTGGTGCTCCATTTACATAAAATCGGACGAAAATATATATGAGGGCTATATCTAAATCTGAACCAATTTTCATGAAACTTAGCACACATCATTCCAGACTTAATTGAGAACGCTATGCCAAATTTCGTGCAAATCGAAAGATATATAGGGACTTTGGTACACCATTTACTTTAAATCGGACGAAAATATATATGGGAGCTATATCTAAATTTGAACTGATTTTCACGAAATTTAACACACATCGTTCTAGACTTAATTGAGAACGCTGCGCCATATTTCGTGCAAATCGAAAGATATATAGGGACTTTAGTGGTATATTTACCTAAAATCGGACGAAAATATATATGGGGGCTATATCTAAATCTGAACCGATTTTCACGAAATTCAACACACATCGTTCTAGACTTAATTCAGTACGCTATGCGAAATTTCGTGGAAATCGAATGAGATATAGGGACTTTGGTGCACCATTTACATAAAATCGGACGAAAATATATATGGGAGCTATATCTAAATCTGAACCGATTTTTACGAAATTTTACACACATCGTTCTAGACTTAATTGAGAACGCTGTGCCAAATTTCGTGCAAATAGAAAGATATATAGGGACTTTGGTGCACTATTTACCTAAAATCCGACGAAAATATATATGGGAGATATGTCTAAATCTGAACCGATTTTTACGAAATTTAACACACATCGTTCTAGACTTAATTGATAACGCTATGCCAAATTTCGTGCAAATCGAAGAAGACGAAAATATATATGGGAGCTATATCTAAATCTTAACCGATTTTTCCCAATTTCAATAGGGTTCGTCCTTGGGCCAAATAAATGAGCTGTGCCAAATTTCATCCAATTCGAATCAAAAAGGCGACCTGTACTTTGTTTACAATTTAACATGGACAGGCAGACGGACGAACGGACAGATATGCAGAAATCGACTTAAAAAGTGATTCTATGCATATTCTCAAAAGGAACCATGTGTCTATCACGTTTCCTTTTGCCTGTTACAAACATATGCACAATGACATAATACCCTGTACCACAGTGTGGTGAAGGGTATAGAAATCGGATGCGCAATGACGCGTGGATTTTAAAAAATTATTTTTTGAGAACCACAATAAGGCCTGGATTTAAAAAAAGGTGAACTCCTCCATTTGGCCTATAGAATGCCCACATCTCCTTTATAGAATCTCATCCATCTTTTATATAAAGGCTAAAGGAGTTCAGCTCGCCTAGAAACGTCTGTTTAAATTCTCCAATTTTCAACTTGTCCAGTTGGGCGCCAAAATATTTATTATTTTTTTTTTCATACCATATGAACCCCTTTGTTCGGTTCAGATCTAAATTAAATAATTACGTAAATATCCTGAAGTTATGAATGCCGCCATGTAACCAAGCAGCCAACCAACTGTCCCTAAAACAAATCGAAGGAGACTGAAACTTTGTTTTTTTGCAATGTGAAATCCTTGACTTTACAACATTCAGGGTGGTCCACCGAACGATCAATACATCATCTCAGGCAATTTCTGGTCAGCTAAATATCTTCCCCACTCCTTTGCTACCCCTTCCTACCACATGCCCTCTGAATGATGCTCTTCGAACATTTAATAAATAAATTTAAATGAAAAATGTTAAACGAACCGAAAAATAAAAATGTGTTACCGCCCATTGTATCTTAATTGCTGAAAATCGGTTTTGGAATTTTTAATAAGGTGCCATTGCCGGCAGAGGGGGCTCAAACATGGCAAAAAAAGGAGACACGAAACTGGCATTTGCTTTTAACCCACAGTCACCTTTTTGGCAACCAAGTGTTTTAGAACAAGCAGCAAAAGTCCTCCTGCTTCTTGAGGAGTTTTTTTTTTAAGGTTGTGGCTATGGATGCGGCTGCTGCTGCTGCTGGTCGGTCATCCATCCTGGGTGATCTGTCAAAATAATGCCATAATAAAATGTAAGTCCATCACAGGTCTTTGTTTTACGATCCCGAGAGAGAGACTACACATGTCCATGGACACATGATATATTAAAGCTGAAATGCCGATGCCGCCACCCGTCTGGATGGCCAAGACAGTTGCATCGTACGCCGCTTCTTCTTTTTTAAATTACTGCCTGAAGGATATGCTGGCTATTAATAATTTTGTTAAACATTTTTTTCTGCTTTTGTTTTGGTTTTGTCGTCAAAACACCAACCAATCTTAAAAGTGGTCTCCAAAAAGCTAATTTAGAGGAAATTTTCAATTTTGAAAATTTACGATTTTTTAAATATTAAAATTTTGAAAAAAACAACAATAAATTTTAAATGTGTATTTTGTTACTAATTTCATTAACTTTACGATATTTATGGCTCCGCATTGGGAATATATTACGGTGAATACATTAACGAGGGGTGGTTATGGAAACCTAAGAACAGAAATCCAAACTACTAAGGGGAATATGTTGGGCGCCGAATGAGAGAATAATTGTTTTCCAAAAGTGCTTCAGAAAAAGATTTCAACTACTGAGGAAAAAATTTGGACGCCAAATAAGTTATTTTGTTGTGTATGCAAAAATTCTTCAATTAACCTCCAGGAAAACCCCAAGACTACAACTACCCTGAGTTGGGCGCCAATTTAAAAAAAAAAAAAACACAGTCAAACCTTTGAGAAAGTATCGGGCATCAACTACTCTGCGGAATATGTTGGACGCCAGATAATTTAATTTAATTCTGCACCCAAAATTCGTCAGTTAAATTTTATATATGTTGGGCGCCAACTGAAATTCAGGAATGCTTCAATAAGAGAAGGCCTAATAACTACTGTGAGGGATACACTGGGCCCCAAATAAGAAAGTTTTCTTTTTTGGTTTTTATGTAAAGAAACTCCAACTACTCTGAGAAATAATAGGGACTTTGGTACACCATTTACCTTAAATCGGACGAAAATATATATGGGAGCTATATCTAAATCTCAACCGATTTTCAGGAAACTTAACACTCATCATTCTAGACCTAATTCATTACGCAGTGCCAAATTTCGTGGAAATCAAGGGATATATAGGGACTTTGGCGCACCAATTACCTAAAATCGGATGAAAATATATATGGGAGCTATATATAAATCGGAATCGATTTTCACGAAACTTAACACACATCATTCTAGACCTAAAATCCAAAGATATATAGGGACTTTGGTGCACTAATTACCTAAAATCGGATGAAAATATATATGGGAGCTATATCTAAATCTGAACTGATTGTCACGAAACTTTGCCCACATCATTCTAGTATCAATTCAGTACGCTATGTCAAATTTCGTGCAAATCGAAAGATATATAGGGTCTTTGGTGCACCGATTACCTAAAATCGGATGAAAATATATGGGAGCTATATCTAAATAGGAATCGATTTTCACGAAACTTAACACACATCATTCTAGACCTAATTCATTATCCTATACCAAAATTCGAGCAAATCGAAGGATATATAGAGACTTTGGTGCACCATTTACATTAAATCGGACGAAAATATATATGTGAGCTATATCTAAATCTGAACCGATTTTCAGGAAACTTAACACACATCATTCTAGACCTAATTAATTACGCTGTGCCAAATTTCGTACAGATCGAAAGATATTTAAGGACTTTCTTCAAAAATATATAACTAAGGTGGGTGCTAAGAGTATCCATATTAATCAGTTCGAAATATATTGGACGCCAAATATGGCATTCAAAATTTCTGAAAAATTACGCTAGAGAATATGTTGGGCGCCAAATAACTAGCATACATCAGCATCCAAACCATTTTAGTCAAACTTCAGAAATAAACCCTAGGCCAAAGTCAGAAATACTATAGAGAGTATGTTGGGCGCCAAATTTATTTTGAGACTTCACAGGAAGACCAAGACATAAAGGATAGAGTCACGGCGATCAAAATATTTATTTAAAATTTCTTCAATGATACTTCACAGGCTCAAGGCTTTAAACTATCAGAGGTATATATTTGCCGCCTAATAAGTTATTAATATTTAAACATATTTTCTTCGGGGAATATGTTGGGCGCCAATTAAGTCACATTTAAATATATATACAAAATTTAAATATATATACAAAATTTCTTCCGTCGAACTTCAGAAAAATTCCCAGACTTCATCATCTATAAGGAACATATAGGGCACCAAATATGTAAGGAAGAAATGTTGGACCCCAACTGAGCTATGTGTAACTCATACTTAAAAATTCGTTAATGCTGTCCAATGCTTGGGCGCCAAATGAAGGAATCAAAGTAGTATTTAATAATATTTTAGTAAAAAATGGGCGCCAAATGAGTTCTTCAAATCGGATATCAAATAAATCGTCAACCAGGCTTCACATAAATCCCAAGGAATCCCACAGAAAGTCCGCGGATTCAACTTCTCTGAGAAAAATGTTGGGCGCCAAATGAGTTTTTCGAATTTTATTTTTGTCGCGCTTCATAGAAAATCCCCTGACTTCAACTACTATAGGGCGCCACGCGTGTAATTCAATTCACAATTATTTACACAAACTTCGGAGAAAATCCAAAGCCTAAATGGTTATAGGAAATATGTTGGGCGCCAATTCAAACATTTATTAAAAAACTTAAACGTCTCAGAAATTTCAAGCCTTCAACTCATTTGGAGAAATGTTGGGCGCCACATGAGTCCCTCAAATCTGATTTCAAAAAAATCTTAGGCCAGATTCAAACAGAAAAATACCACAGACGTCAACTATTCTGAGTTGAGCGTCAAATAAAACAAATCCTTTGTGAAATTTCAATTACCATAGAAAAGGTGTTGGGCCCCACATAAGTAATTTACATTAACATCTCCAAATTCTTTAATAAATTTTCAAGAAAATCAATTTATTCCTATATGAAATATGTTGGGGTTTTCAAATGAGTTATTCCGTATTTATTAAAAAAAAATACATCAGTCTATGAAAGCCTAAAGCAGCATCTACTCAGAGAAATATTTATTCAATAATTCTTCATTCAAGCTTCAACTACTCGGACTTGGACGCCATATAGAAGATTGTTAATGTGTTGGGCGCCAAAATAGTTGACAATTACTTCAGTCAATATTCACATGGTTTAAACTGCTCTGAGGAATATATTGGTCTCCATATAAGTGACTCAATTGTTTATCCAAAAATTCTTCAATTCAATAATTCCACAAAAAATTCAAGTCTTAATTTACTCTGTGTTGGGCGTCAAATGGAAAAAGTTGTCAGTCAATTTTCCGAAAAGGTTTTAAGGCTTAAACTACCCTATGTTGGTTGTAAAAATTCTTCAGTAAGACCTCACAGAAAGCCACGGCTTGAAAGGAGGAAGTCAGGGTGATCAGAAAATGTATCCAAAAATTTCTTCAATGCAGCTTCACAATAAGTCTAAGACTTCATCTAATCTGGGGAATAGGTTGGACGCCATATAAGATATATAAATCTTTGTACAAAATCTCTTCATTCAGGAATCAGGCTTTGAATTTCGACAGAAAATATTTTGGTCCCTAAGTACACATCAAATAATATTGATAAAATGGAAAATATATTGGGCTTCGAATGAAGGACTCACATGTTCTGAGAAAGCCTAAGGCTTTAACTACTTGGGTGCTATAAAGAATATGTTTGGCGCCAAATAAGTGAGGGAAAACGTAGGGCGCCAAAAGAGGGACTCAATTTTTTATTTAACTATTTGGTTATTTGGCAATAACTATTGCCAAATGAATGATCTTCAGTGAAATTTAACAGAAAGACCAGGGCTGAAAGAATTTCTTCGACGACACTTCACAGCTAGCGCAATTTTTTCCTCAGATTGGGCGTCAAATTAGTGATTTAAACCATTTAAAAGGTTCTTTAGGGAATCTTCACAGCAAATCCAGGGAATATGTTGGGTGTCAATTTAGTCAAGTTCAAATATATATCCAAAATTTCTTCAGAAAATGAGTTATACCCAAAATGAGTTGCTCAGATATGTATTAAACAATTCCTCGATACTGTACAAGGTTTTAATTGCTAAAGTCAATATGTTGGACGCCAAATGAAGGATTCGAAGTTGTATGCAATAATATTTCATGAATATATCAATTCTCTATTAAAACATTTTTTGGCCAAACTTTTGTCATATTCTTATTCTATCGAATCCTTATCAAATTTAGTTCGACCAAAGTTCAGAGTAGATTGGGCGCCGAATTGTTATTTAAGGGAACCCCCCCATTTTCGGGGTCAAAAATTTTGTTGATATAATTCGAATCTACACTAATTAAATAATGTCCCTACAAAATTTGAAATGAAAATCTCAAGAACTCTTGAAGATATAGCCGATTTATTTTGTCAGCAAGTGACGGCTGAAGGGTTTCTCAAACTTTAAACGCGTTTTTCTCTAAACATGTTTTTGCGGATGGCGGGCACGATAACTCAAAAACTAATAACCCAATCGATTTCAAATTTTTACACGTTTCTCTGTGAGTGTATAGCTATCGTATGAACTAGAATAAAGCCAATCGGTGAAGATCTTTCTTATTTTTTAACTTGGGTTTTGGTAAAAAAATATTTTTTCAAAGCTCCACCATTTTGTTAATTTTAGAGCGAAGTCAATAATCCTAGTTCATACGAGAGACATGTACTTTTTCTAACACCGTTGGATTTCGGATTCCGATGTTCCAGTGAAGAGTTATCATGTCCGCCAAATGACTAATTCAAATCTTTGTCAATAAATGTTTTCAGGGAAAACTATGAAATACGTTGGGCGCCAATTCAAACCTTTAATAAAAAATACTTTAATCGTACTTCACCAAAAGTCCCAAGTTTCAACAACTCTGGAAGAAATATTAAAATCAAAACCTGACAAGTATTAAAATCAAAAATCTGAAACCTGATTTCAAAAGATCTTCAGCCAGACTTTCTAGAAAACCCAAGTCTGCAACTATTACAGGACAACTGTTGGGCGCCAAATTGGTAATGCAATTCTTTGTCCAGGAAAATATTTTGGGCGCCAAACCTTTATTTACAAATCTTTAGTCCGACTTCACAAACAATTCAAGACTTCAACTAATATGGGGAAAATATTGGACGCCAGATTTTTTGAAATCTTATTTCAAACAATCTTCAACCTGACTTCTCAGAAATCTAAAGGTTTCAACTTTGTTTAGTAATTTAAATAGTTGTCTAAACATCATGCAGTTGTACTTCTGAGAAAATTCGAGGTTTTAAGTTTTATATTAAAATTTGTCATTCAAAACCTTACCAAAAAGTCTTCAGTCAACCTATTTTTTGACATCCTTGAATTTCCGAAATTAAATAGTTTTCAGGAATTCTTTCCTTTCAAACATAACTTGCCATTGAAGATCGTTCTTACCTTTGAACATCCTACATTTTCCTACCAAATTTCATTAATGGACTCAATTTCACAGTTCATTATCCAATGTTGCTTATCTATTGATAATTATCCTCCCGACAAGGTCATATCCTTTAATTCGTGGTTAAAAGGTGTCGGTTTTGCTTGAGGTATCAATTAACTAACCAACTGAGTCATTTAACCAGAGGATGATGGGTTTCCTGGAATTAGCAGCTGTATGCAAAAAATGCCAAGTCATAAAGGATAATGAGTAACATCAGTAACATGGGCGGAGATGATGATGGTGATGACGATGATGCAATGGAATTTCTCATTATCTCATTTATCACCTTTTTGGCGAACAAAAGTTTACGAAGTGGAAGGTATGCAAAGTAGAAGAGAATGGAATGCGAAGAAGAAGGAAATGAGGGAAACCTTTGTGATAAAAAAGGAATGCCAAACAAAAAACCGCAGTAGAAGGAGGTTATGGAAAAAGGGATACAGCTGAATGTTACAATGCCAGTGAAGTCTTATTGTCCTGCAACTCCTCCAGGGTTGAATGGATATTCATTATGAACCAAATTTAGAATATTCTCCTCATATTGAAGGTTAGAAAAAGTTCCTGCCATTTTGACTTGTAATTATCTGTTGGGCGCCAGAATGAACTTTAATGATTTTCAAAAACGTTGGGCGCCAAAAAACGAACCAAAATGTTGATATTTTGAATGTTCTGCTCATATTGGAGGTTAGAAAAAGTTCCTTCCGATCGAACTTAACGTCATATTGACTTGTAATTAAAATGGACCAGTAAATGCCTTCCTTATCAGGTGGGCGCCAGAATAGAATATAAAGCTTTTCATATGTATTGGGCGCCAGAATTGATTTAATGACTTTCAAAAACGTTGGGCGCCAAAAACGAACCCAGTTTAGATATTTTGAATTTTCTCTCATATTGGAGGTCGTCCCGGTATTTTTATACCCTTCACCACACTGTGGTACAGGGTATTATGTCTTTGTGCATATGTTTTGTAACAGGCAAAAGGAAACGAGATAGACACATGGTTCCTTTTGAGAATATGCATAGAATCACTTTCTGAGCCGATTAATGTATGTCCGTCCGTCTGTCCGTCTGTAGATGTTAAATTTTAAACAAAGTACAGGTAGCATTTATGATCCGATTTGACTGAAATTTGGCACAAGTCACTTATTTGGCCCAAGGACGAACACTATTGAATTTGGGGAAAATCGGTTGAGATTTGAGATGTAGCTCCCATATATATTTTCGTCCGACATAAAGTAAACGGGGCACCAAAGTACCTATATATCTTTCGATTTGCACAAAATTTGGCATAGCGTACTGAATTAGGTCCAGAATGATGTGTGCTAAGTTTCGTGAAAATCGCTTCAGATTTAGATATAGCTCCCATATATATTTTCGTCCGATTTAGGGTAAACGGAGCACCAAAGTACCTATATATATTTGGATTTGCACGAAATTTGGCATAGCGTACTGAATTAGGTCCAAAATGATGTGTACTAAATTTCGTGAAAATCGGTTCAGATTTAGATATAGCTCCCATATATATTTTCGTCCGATTTAGGGTAAACGGAGCACCAAAGTCCCTATATATCTTTCGATTTGCACGAAATTTGGCTTAGGGTACTGAATTAGGTACAGAATGATGTGTGCTGAGTTTCGTGAAAATCGGTTCAGATTTAGATATAGCTCCCATATACATTTTCGTCCGATTTAAGGTATATGGTGTAGCAAAGACCCTATATATCGTTTGATTTGCACGAAATTTGGCATAACGTACTGAATTAAGTCTAGAATGATGTGTGCTAAGTTTCGTGAAAATCGGTTCAGATTTAGATATAGCTCCCATATATATTTTCGTCCGAATTAAGTTAAACAGGGCACCAAAGTACCTATATATCTTTCGATTTGCACGAATTTTGGCATAGCGTACTGAATTAGGTCCAGAATGATGTGTGCTAAGTTTCGTGAAAATCGGTTCAGATTTATATATAGCTCCCATATATATTTTCGTCCGATTTGAGGTTTATGGTGCACCAAAGTCCCTATATATCGTTCGAAATTTGGGATAGCGTACTGAATTGAGTCTAAAATGATGTGTGCTAAGTTTCGTGAAAATCGGTTCAAATTTAGATATAGCTCACATATATATTTTCGTCCGATTTAAGGTAAACGGGGCACCAAAGTCCCTATATATCTTTCGATTTGCACGAAATTTGGCATAGCGTACTGAATTAAGTCTAGAATGATGTGTGCTAAGTTTCGTGAAAATCGGTTCAGATTTAGATATAGCTCCCATATATATTTTCGTCCGATTTAAGGTATATGGTGTAGCAAAGACCCTATATATCGTTTGATTTGCGCGAAATTTGGCATAGCGTACTGAATTAGGTCCAGAATGATGTGTGCCAAGTTTCGTGAAAATCGGTTCAAATTTAGATATAGCTCACATATATATTTTCGTCCGATTTAAGGTAAACGGGGCACCAAAGTACCTATATATCTTTCGATTTGCACGAAATTTGGCATAGCGAACTGAATTAGGTCCAGAATTATGTGTGCTAAGTTTCGTGAAAATCGGTTCAGTTTTAGATATAGCTCCCATATATATTTTCGTCCGATTTAAGGTATATGGTGTAGCAAAGACCCTATATATCGTTTGATTTGCACGAAATTTGGCATAGCGTACTGAATTAGGTCCAGAATGATGTGTGCTAAGTTTCGTGAAAATCGGTTTAGATTTAGTTATAGCTCCCATATATAGTTTCGTCCGATTTAAGGTAAACGGGGCACCAAAGTACCTATATATCTTTCGATTTGCACGATATTTGGCATAGCGTACTGAATTAGGTCCAGAATGATGTGTGCTAAGTTTCGTGAAAATCGGTTCAGATTTAGATATAGCTCCCATATATATTTTCGTCCGATTTAAGGTAAACGGGCCACCAAAGTACCTATATATCTTTCGATTTGCACGAAATTTGGCATAGCGTACTGAATTAGGTCCAGAATGATGTGTGCTAAGTTTCGTGAAAATCGGTTCAGATTTAGACATAGCTCCCATATATATTTTCGTCTGATTTAAGGTAAACGGAGCACCAAAGTCCCTATATATCTTTCGATTTGCACGAAATTTGGCTTTACTCATTAATTGGGCGCCAGAATAGAATATAAAGCTTTTCATATCCGTTGGGCGCCAGAATTGCATTTAATGCTTTTCATATCCATTGGGCGCCATAGAAGCGGATATCCATGAACAAAATATCAGAACAATTCCCCAAACTTGTTGTACTTTCCTCGTAACACCCCAGCACCATCACCAAGATAATATTTCCCAAACCGAAATGATTATTTTTTTTATTATTGAGATATTTTATTTTCCTATGGTCCATTCCGAAATTTTCGTTTTGTTGTTGTTGTTGATTTTTTTGGTGGAACAATAAACAACAATAAGCATCTTTTAAATGGTCACATCAACATTCATTCAGTTCAGTTAATCAGCAACGTGGTCCAAAAATCTCTTTAAAACCCAGTCCGTTCTTTTCCTACGGTTTTCCACTCCACCTCTTCTTCTTCGAAAGAAACAACAACAACAAAAAATGTCTTGTTCAACTTTTTTTATGGAGAACTGTCAACAAAACGAATAATTCCGAAAAAATAGGTAATTTACATAAAAAACATTAGATATTTTCTCACCGATAACTTCAGCAAGAAGAAAAAGAAAAATCACCAAACTCGAAGAGGGTATGCTGAGGTTGTTGATTACAATCATGCTCATAGCACGGCTAACTAACTGGCCAAACTT